>NW_027437191.1:35367859-35410359 GCF_033239565.1 Halichoeres trimaculatus
TCACTGATAAAGTCCCAGTTCTGTGTTATCAAATACTCGACGTTAACACAGGTCTTACCTCTAACTTTGGGGTGGTACCTGGGATTTCCAGTCAGGTACAGCAGGGCCCATGGCACCCTGCCACCCCTTCAGACACACCCCTGCCTGTCAATCGTCGTCTGAGGAGGAGAAACTGGTAAACCAACCCAAGGTTTTGGGAGCAAGAACTTTTTAAGACTTTCTTTTTTAACTGCTTTACTCTTTTAAAACTTCTTTTTTAAATCTTATTAGTTTCTTTTAGCTTGGTTGTTTTATTTTCTTACTCTGAGTTTATCATTTTACTTTACCGTCAGTGTTTCCTCATGAAGGTCTCCAGGTAACGTTTCCACAGGTCGTCTGCAGGGACTTTAATCAACTGTGTTCACCTTGTGCACAAGAGGTGTGGGTTGGTGGGTTAGAGGTGGAGGGTTGTACACTGATTTTAATTTATTCATTTATTTATTTATTTATTTTGATTTGCCAAGCACTTTGTGTTGCCACTGTGGCATGAAATGTGCTCTATAAATAAAGTTTGATTGATTGATTGATAAAGCCTGGCCCACACTGACAGGTATTTACCTGATTTTGAAAATAAGTCAGACCAACACACCTGTCAGATTTATATATATATATATATATATATATATATATATATATATATATATATATATATATATATATATATATATATATATATATATATATGAGCCTCAGCTTCAGCCTGCTCCCTTTGGGTTATAGAGTTTTAAAGTAAATCTAATTATTTATTTATTTTTGATAAGAATAATTTGTGCAAGTATGTTTTAGGATTTTTATCATTTTGTTTTCACATATTTCATAGTGTGCACTGGGGATAGTAACTGAAATAATATACTTGATACCAAGCCTGATGATGGTGACAGATCTAACAGGTGTGTGTCTGCAGCGTGTGTGTTACACAGTGTGTGTGTTACACAGTGTGTGTGTTACACAGTGTGTGTTACACAGTGACACACAGAAAGTTTCTCTCCTCCAGAAACCAGAGTCCAGCTCTCAGATCTGAAGAGTGAATAAACCTCCTGCTGTGACGTGATGAAGAGTAAACAAACTTTTGGCTAACGTTGTTAGCGGCTTAGCTTTCTGCACTTCCACTGTGGTTTTGATTTCAGTCTGAAAACCTTTACTGTGTTTCTCTAAACTCAGGAGCTTTTACCTGAAACAGTCAAAAAAGTTGGTCCATCTAAATTTATGCTTTGCATTTAGCATCATTTCTAGAATAGAATAGAATAGAATAGAATAGAATAGAATAGAATAGAATAGAATAGATTATCTCTTATTGATCACCTTGGGGGAAATTTTTTTTTTGTGACAGCAGCCCAACAAAAAAAGTGCAGTAATGCACTAACAATAAAATAGAATACGATAATGGAATATGAAATTACAAATGTGAAGAAAAATAAAGAAATATCAGAAATATAGAAAAGTAGAAAAATATTATTATTTACATATTTATAGGAGTGAGGTAAATACAAAGATTGGTTCTTGAAACGGTGAGCAAAAAGTCATGTATTTATTGAGTGCTGGATAGGTACTGACTGAATTACATCTGTAGTACTGAGTACAGATTCATGTAAAATCAAACAGTACCATGTTTCAGTACCTAAACACATCGTGACTGTGAGGGAGTGGGAGAGTAGACGATTTTCCTACTGGACATGAACGCAGCATTGCAAGTTTATACACTGAGAATTAATGAGTTAGTCTGAAAAACTTTGAGATTTCACTGATAAACGAATTAGTTTGTATATCCACATAAACAGACTAAAGCACTGTAAAGAGGTCCCACTGAGGCACCGTATGGTTGTAAATGTGAAGGGTTCCCATCCTGACTGTTTGTTGTTGAACTTCCTGTTTCTGTCGTCTTGCTTCTGGGTTGGTTGATGCTCCCACTGAGCATGTGCAGAGCCACTCTCAGAGATCACCTGACTTCAGGAGTTTCTGTGAGAGATTTCATCTGCTGAGCTGAAAAAGAGAAGGAAAGTAACGCTCAGACTTCCTGACACAGACACACACTCAGATAACCAAACCTCTGCTGATTACTGTCAAACAGGGACATTAGACCAGGATCAGCCTGAGAATCTCACCGTGAGCTCAGCTCAGAGACCACCTGAGCTCAGATTGGTGAAAACTACGACTGCACCTGGTGGAGGGACTTTTAAACTCAAAGTGTGTCTCAGTGTGTCTCAGTGTCTCAGTGTGTCTCAGTGTGTCTCAGTGTGTCTCAGTGTCTCAGTGTGTCTCAGTGTGTCTCAGTGTGTCTCAGTGTGTCTCAGTGTCTCAGTGTGTCTCAGTGTGTCTCAGTGTCTCAGTGTGTCTCAGTGTGTCTCAGTGTGTCTCAGTGTCTCAGTGTGTCTCAGTGTCTCAGTGTGTCTCAGTGTGTCTCAGTGTCTCAGTGTGTCTCAGTGTGTCTCAGTGTCTCAGTGTCTCAGTGTGTCTCAGTGTGTCTCAGTGTCTCAGTGTTTCTCAGTGTCTTAGTGTGTCTCAGTGTGTCTCAGTGTCTCAGTGTGTCTCAGTGTGTCTCAGTGTGTCCCAGTGTCTCAGTGTGTCTCAGTGTGTCTCAGTGTGTCTCAGTGTCTCAGTGTGTCTCAGTGTGTCTCAGTGTCTCAGTGTGTCTCAGTGTCTCAGATCAGAGGTGGTGAAGTTAGGATGAACTCTGAATGAGCTCCCACTCCTCACCTGAAGGATCTGGACCGTCCGTACACACGGGGTGACGTGGAGCGTAGGCTGTGATTAATCAGAGCGCCATCTATCCTCTGCTGGGGTACGCACTGACACACCTCACCCACAGGTTAGAGAGGGACACACACACACACACACACTTCAGCACACAGAGTGTGTACTCGCAGGCCCACATCCATGCAGATCACTCTGGGTTTTCAGAGTCTTCCCCGTGGACGGCGACGTCTGCCAGCGCCGCCATAAATCACGCTGAGGCCTGAGCTGAGGGCAGGGCACACCTTGTCCACGCCGCCCCCTCTCTGGGCTGAATAAACCATAACATCCTGCCTCTCGTGCTGCCCGCCGCCCTCAGAGCACGACCCTGGAGGAGACCCCCACCCCTGTGCCCTCATCTCCCCTGTCCTCCTCCTCCTCCTCCTCCTCCTCCTCCTCCTCCTCCTCCTCCTCCTCCTCCCGTCCTCCTCCTCCTCTCATTAAAACACCTATCTTTCAGATTTTAGCTTTTGTGACGGGCCTTTTGGTCCAAACTCTGATCGTTAGGAGAGAGCCTGACCCCCTCCTCATCTTCATCTAACGGCGCTCCTCCTCATCCCAATGACTTCCTGCCAGAGGAGGAGCGGGATGAGAGGAGGAAAGAGGAGGAAAGAGGAGAAAAACAGCAGGAAGCGTGCGTTTAACAGGAGGGTGCTGACACCCTCATCCTGTCGTGTGCCAGCTTTGCTTTAGATGCTGTGGGCCAATCAGATCCTCCACTGCGGCTACCTCAGGGTGTGCCCGGGTTGGCTGAGGAGCTGCTCCTTTCCATCACCCCCCCGCTGCAGGAAGTGAGATGTTTCTGGAAAGAAGAGGAGAGGGTTTTACTGCCAGTGAGCACGCTCCACCACCCAGAGAGAAGAGACCCCAAAGAGACATAAACGTGAACAAAGGAGGAAGAATGCGAGGAGCGCCGCCTTATCTGACCATCACTTCCTGTCATTTCCTTATGGCAGCGTGAGAAGGAAAGCAAACACCGAGCCGCTGGCAACTGCTCTTAACAAGCAAACCCCCTCTGGAAAGATCAAACCCTGCGGTGTGGTTTTTGGCATCCAACCTCGCTCATCACCACCTCCAACATTCAGTTTCTACAGAAAAGCCAGAAAATTCACCGATACGCAAGAGTGTGTTTTAATCTGAAAAGGCAGAGTGTGAGAGGAAGGCTGCCACCAAACTGCTCCTTTAGCTACAAAACACACACATGGAGCAGACAAACACACACACACACACACACACACACACACACACACACACACACACGCTCAGGTCCAAATCCCCCCCTAACCCCCGTACGCCTGGGTTCATCCACCTCCAGCCAGAGGAGCCTTGAGAGGACCAGAATAGAGAGGCATGTTCCTATTTGTGGCGTCATTGTTACAGAGATAAAAGATCTTACTGTTATGTGCACACACACACACACACACACACACACACACACACACACACACACACACACACACACACACACACACACCACAGCCAACAGTTTCCAGAGGAGACAGGCAGCGTCTTTCAATCAGTGATTTAAAGTGAAGTGTGTGTGTGTGTGTGTGTGTGTGTGTGTGTGTGTGTGTGTGTGTGTGTGTGTGTGTGTGTGTGTGTGTGTCATACCTTTGGCCTGGCTGTAAACAAGTTGCCGTAGCACCTGTGGTGGTCCAGATCTGGTTCTGGGGCAGAGAAAGGACCAGAATAGGACCCAGTCTCCTGGTACTGTTGGTGTGAAATGTGCTCTAAGAAAAATGTCCCTCCTGGCTCCTGGTAGCGTCTCAGGTGGATGTGTGTTAAACGCAGCAGGAGAAGGAGGAAACAAACCACAGATGTGTTTTAAAGCTCAGGTTAAAGTCTCTGATGACCCGTCTGTCCGTGGTCACTCTGGATCAGATCAATGCTCCAATCAGTCAGCCCCAAGTGGACACTTGAGGAACTGCAGGTTTTTTTTTTTTCTCACATCTGTTCTGGTTTCATTCGTCAACCCGGAGGTTCCTGCTGGGTTCCTGCTGGGTTCCTGACACGACGAGCTGCAGTAGCTGTTAAGCAGTTATATACCGGGGTTTGAAGCTGTTAAACGGATACAGGACACACAACCTAACCACTAAACCGTCTTACGGTCTTAAAGGTACAGTACGTAGAAATGGGATCACAGAGCCGTATCCTGTGGTTACTGCTGTGGGCTGCACGCTCAGTATGAGCCTCTGTCAGGGTGTCACAGCAAACATCGGAGAGAGGAGCCAGTCTTTAGTTTTGATGATCAGTTAATGTTCAGGTACTGTATTGGTTTCCATGGTGACATGAACAGGTTAGGGTCATGGGTCACTGGGGTGGACACCTGGTGTGGCTGCTTCACCTGCACGGCGTGTGTGAAAGAAAGGTAGCCATAGTTTATGTTGACTACGGGCTTCTGTTTGCTTTGATTTACGTTTGGCTCTAGTTTACAGAAAATAACATCTTATATTAGTAATACACCGATACACCAATACTAATCCTGGTATCGGTGCTCCTCAAAGCTGGGTCGGTATGGGTGGATAAGGGGCAGATCCATGGTGCTGATCCAGACAAACAGCTCCACGCCTGTTTTCACTGGCGCTCTTGGCGACTTGATTTAAAATGTGACCTTAGATGGTCTTTTTTTTCCTGCATTACCAGTCTACAGGGTAGGGGTGGGTACTGAATAAGGTACTTTTAAAGGTACCGACCCAATTCTGTCAAAAGTACCAGGTACCAATTCATGTAAAATCAAAAGGTTCTATGTTTAGGTACCTAAACACATCCTTGTGACTGTGAGGGAGTGGAAGAGGAGGAGATTTTCCATGCTGGACATGAACACAGCATTACAAGGTTATATATTGAACAATAAATATGTTAAATTAAAAAAAATATATATTATTGAACAAATTTTTTTTTTACCACATCAACACAAAAAAGTACTGAAAACTGGTACCGTTGAGTACCGATACCAATTGCCAGGTACCAGACATTGGTACCGTGTTGTTTTAAATGTTAAAGGTACCCATCCCTACTACAGGGTATAAAAGTTTACATTTGAACAGAGTTTCTTCACATTCTGAAGCTTTGTTTTTACCAAAAAAGAGCGAAACATTTGAAAATCTTATAGTTTAAATAAATATTTACTTCAGTTTTTACATCTACTCATTTTTTGCCTTTTACCTAAAACATTACCAGTCTTACCCACAGTCGGGCAGGTTATTATTTAACAATGGTATCGGATCAGTGCCGGTGTGGGCTGATGCCGAAAACCAAGGCATTGGTATCTGAACCAGAAAAGTTGGATCAGTAAAACGCTCTTTAATAAAAAATGAGAACGTTTTTTTTTTTGTTTTATGTTTTACATTGTTGCCTACTGGATTGGTACAGATCGGGTATCAGCACAATTCAATTTTAATAGATAGATTATATATATATATATATATATATATATATATATATATATATATATATATATATATATATATATATATATATATATATATATATATATATATATACATATATATATATATATATATGTATGTATAGTAATACTTTATTTATTTATTTATTTGTTTATCAGGGACAACACATATTAATCAACACTTCCTTTTTACATTGATAGTGTAAGTATACCAGAGTTAGCCATAAGCTAATTTTCATCTGTAGTCCCTGAGCAGGTTGTTAAAAAGTGGAAAGTTAAAACCATTCATACGAAGAAACAAAACAGAAAAACACATGAGGCTACAGATAGTCTCTGGGGAAGTATGGGTGACAATGTTTGGCTCATCCATGGTTACAGATTTGGTTAGCTTCAAGCCTCCTCTTCAGGTTGTGTTTAAAAATCGATTAGTTAGTGGTCACTCTAATGTTCACTAAGGTGGTCTTACACTGAGTTAAACTTAGTCATGGACAGTTTTTGAGAGATGCTGCTCATTCCTGAATCTTTACTAAAAGCATGGTAAGGTTTGGTTAATGAGCTTAAAGGGACAGTTCAGTATTTTTTAGTGTGGGTGTTTGAGTAGCAGGTCACTGGTGTTTGTTTTAGCCACGATAGAAACAGAGATGTGTGTGACAGGTTTCTGCTGACAGGGACAGACACCCCGACCAAGCACTCAGCTCAGTTTAAGTTTACGCTCTGCTGAGAAGTTTTTAGTATTCAACTTTATCAAGTTTTTAAATTTTACATTTTCTTTGTTTTTGTTTTTTTTGTTTTTATAGTGAAGGAGTGCTCAGTGTTTCTGTCCAGAATAAAAACACACAGCTGAATTCTCTGTTACAGCAGGACACTAATGCTTTCCTCAGGCCATGTCCTCGTCAAACACACTCACACACACACATGAGCGCACACACACACACACACACACTGGTGCTGCTGTCAGTGTCTTTCGCTAAGCCAGAGGACAAGTGGCGCCCGGGGCCGTTCCTGATCCTCCTGGCCTTTTCCTTCAGGATCCTCCTCTTCCTGTGCGGAAGTTTGTGGTGGTCAGCGCCGATCCCCGACGCCTCCCAGAGCAGAGTGACAGCGCTTTGATTCAGGCGCTGACCCGTGAAGGGGACAACGGGAGGAAGAGAAACATGAGTGTGTGTGTGTGTGTGTGTGTGTGTGTGTGTGTGTGTGTGTGTGTGTGTGTGTGTGTAGCCTGACTAAGGGCTTCTTTTCTCTCAGAAGGAGGTACAACTGATGGTGTATGATCAGCACAACCTCTTTGTGTTAGTGTGTGTGTGTGTGTGTGTGTGTGTGTGTGTGTGTGTGTGTGTGTGTGGTGTCAGTAAATCCCTGCATCCATCATCTGAAGCTGTTTTCCTCTGAACTCCAGAGAAGCGTTTTTATTTCTCGTGTTTTCTCCTCATGACCTTGGAAAGAAGGATGAGGAAGGACCGGACAGATCCGCGTCCATCTGCTCTGATGATCTCGCTCCAACTTGTTTTGGCATCCCTGGTCTCTCCATCCCAATCTGCTCCCATCAGGCCCCAGCGGACCCGGGCTCTGGTCTTTCCTTGACCCACTTCAGGCCTCTCGCTGGGCTCTGGGCCCGGCCCTCCCTCCGCGTGTGGGTCCAACAGAGAATCCTCAGATTATCGGCTGCTCACTTAGAGGAGCAGAGCCAGTGAAGTGCTGACCACTTAGCTGAAGATTATCCTTTAAAAGGAAGGGAGGAGGAGGAGGAAAGGAGAGAAAGGATGTGCTTAAGAGGTGGATGTGGAGGGGGCGGATGGAGGGAGAGAGGAGGACAGCTGCAGAGATGCAGAGAGGGTAAATGAATCATATGGAGATAAAGTGTGTGTGGGAGAGGGTTAACTAAAACTGAGGAGAGGAGAAAACCACCAAATGAGAAGCTGAGGTGGAGGTGACTGGGAGAGACGCAGCGAGGGCGGAGGAAGGTTGACAGAGGCAGAGATGGAGAGATAAAAAGAGGAGGAAGCAGGAAGGATGAGGACAAGGGCTGGATTAGGCAGAAAAAACAGGGATTGTGAAGAGTGCGCTGACAAACCCAGGAGCTGCTGCTCGGCTTTTTACGGCTAACGGGCTGGAAACACCAACCTGTGTTTGTCAAACTGAAAGAGGAGAAACTGATTCATGGTGAAACAGGAGGAAAAATCACACAGGTTTCTCTCTCTTATTTCTCCTTTGAGTTATCTCTGCTCATTTATCAGACTGGTTTGGAGTTTGTCTTTGAGAGGATGAAGATAAAAAATGTCAGTGCTGGTCTTTTTTTTCTTAGCTCTGCTGGTTAGCTACAGAAACAGCTGAGAGCTGGAGACACCAACAGGACTATGAGGGACCACTATTACCTTAAGGGATAGCAGATGTTTACAGCCCCGTTTACACCACAACACATCACTCCAACACACACACAAACAAGAAAAAGATGAAAAATCTGTTTTTACACAGAAACTCTGAGGGACTGAAAACACTGTAGTGAGCATGCCAGTGCTATAGGTGGAGCTATAACTGTCTTGTCCTGAAGCAGCTTTTGGTAGATCTCCTCTGAAGTAGAGTTGATCAGCTGGTGTGTTGGTGAATGCTCAGAGCAGAAGTGGAGCAACAGATGCTCATTAAGTTAAAGACAGTCACAGATTCAGCAGATTGAGCAGAACAAGATCAACACGTAGATCACCACCATCCTAACAACGGGACTGATGGACTGTTGGTCTGTTGGTCTGTTGGTCTGTTGGTCTGTTGGACTGTTGGTCTGTTGGACTGTTGGTCTGTTGGTCTGTTGGTCTGTTGGTCTGTTGGTCCATTGGGCTGTTGGTCTTTTGGTCTGTTGGTCTGTTGGTCTGTTGGTCTGTTGGTCTGTTGGTCCATTGGACTGTTGATCCATTGGACTGTTGGTCTGTTGGTCTGTTGGTCTGTTGGTCTGTTGGTCCATTGGGCTGTTGGTCTTTTGGTCTGTTGGTCTGTTGGTCTGTTGGTCTGTTGGTCCATTGGACTGTTGGTCTGTTGGTCTGTTGGTCTGTTGGACTGTTGGTCTGTTGGTCCATTGGGCTGTTGGTCTGTTGGTCTGTTGGTCTGTTGGTCTGTTGGTCTGTTGGTCCATTGGACTGTTGATCCATTGGACTGTTGGTCTGTTGGTCTGTTGGTCTGTTGGTCCATTGGACTGTTGGTCTGTTGGTCTGTTGGTCTGTTGGTCTGTTGGTCTGTTGGTCCATTGGACTGTTGGTCTGTTGGTCTGTTGGTTCATTGGACTGTTTATCCATTGGACTGTTTATCCATTGGGCTGTTGGTCTGTTGGTCTGTTGGTCTGTTGGTCTGTTGGTCCATTGGACTGTTGGTCTGTTGGTCTGTTGGTCTGTTGGTCTGTTGGACTGTTGGTCTGTTGGTCTGTTGGTCTGTTGGTCTGTTGGTCTGTTGGTCTGTTGGTCTGTTGGTCTGTTGGTCTGTTGGTCTGTTGGTCTGTTGGTCCATTGGACTGTTGGTCTGTTGGTCTGTTGGTCTGTTGGTCTGTTGGTCTGTTGGACTGTTGATCTACTGGACTGATGGACTGTTGGTCTGGTGGTCTGTTGGTCCGTTTGGTCCATTGGTCTGTTGGTCTGTTGGACTCTTGGACTGTTGGGCTGTTTGGTTGCTGGTCCAGGCTCTGTGTCTACTCTCCATCAACTCTTGTGTTTCCTTACTGTGAGCAGTGCTCCTCTGTTTTCTCAGTAGCGTGAGCCACTGGGAGAGGAGACTTCATACAGGTTCAAACACCTGATGAAGCAGTTTTTTCTCGGGGTTGAGGTCTGCTGTAACCTCAGGTGGTTTGGTCCCATTAGCAGTTTCTGAACCATGAGTGACCCCCTGAGCCTATCGTTGGTCTGTAATCTGCTGCCGACACATTAACAAACTGTGAATGATGTCAGCTCTGAAGGTGAAACGTCAGCTCTGAAGGTGAAACGTCAGCTCTGAAGGTGAGACGTCAGCTCTGAAGGTGAAACGTCAGCTCTGAAGGTGAGACGTCAGCTCTGAAGGTGAGACGTCAGCTCTGAAGGTGAGACGTCAGCGGTGATTCCTCATTGCACCAGGAAACCACGTGTGCACGAACAGAGGAAGGGGCACAGGTCAGACCTGGACTTTGATCTGGTCCTTCCTAGACCCAGGCAGTCATTAACCCCCCCATCCTCGGCACGATGGCAGAAAAGGAAAGTCTCAACGGAGGAAGCAACAGGAGCTGGGGGGGGGGGGGGGGGGTTGGGACACAGGGGTAAAGCAGCCCCCCCCCCCCATGTTAATCTCCTCATTTTCATTTCTCCTGCCGTCCTGCCATGTGGGATTAGAATGATTTTATTTAAAGTGTCAGCTTGAGCCCCCGGATTGAGGAATCTGGATTTCATAGGGATTATTATTACAGGAACTACACACACACACACACACACACACACACACACACACACACACACACACACACACACACACACACACATTTTGTCTTCTCTGTCTCTCACTAACGACCAACAAATGATATTTATCCTCAGACTCTGGTTGGTGGAGACGGCGGCGTGCTGTGACCCCTCAGAGTCTGTGTGTTGGACGCGTTCAGAGTCCAGCTCTGGTTCCTCGTCGACAGGATGCCACAGGCTGAGTGTTTACAGGAGTTAAAAGTCATTTTACAAACACAGGCCTTTTTCTCTTCTCTTTAGTCTTTATCAGAGCGACTCACAGTCTGTCTGCGGCCGCCATCGGGCAGGCGGCGGCGGCGGTGGCCAAGTGAAATGAGGTGAGCGCTCTGTAAGCAAAGCTTCGCCCTTCTGTCAGATTTAACATCTAATCTACATTAGGCGAAGGCTTTCAGCACTCAGGGAAAAAGGGAAGAATAAAAACCTCTCACCTTTTCATCCTGGGCCGGCCTTTCACTCGGCCTCTTCTCATTACATTAAAGGATGAGGCAGGGCGCGCGGCGGCGGCTGAGCGGTATTTAAAGACACCATCCCCTTCATCTGTTTAATTCCTCTTTATTTAAGAGACGCCCTCCGCCCCTCGCCATCGCCACCACCTCTCTGTTTAATTTCTCTGTGTCCAGAGACTCTGACGGACTGATCTTTGTCTGTAGACGGCGTGAGGAGTCGGGCTCTCCATCCGGCCTCAGCGCTGAGGACAGACGGACTCAAACTGTTTTTAAATCAGGGTTTGACAAAGTGTTTCAGTCTGTTTGAGGTTTTCAGTCCTGATCGAACACTCTGGGATACTTCAGGAAGATAAATTAACTATTTTTTAATGTTGACTCAGAGAAAATGCTCGTCTGAGTAGAAATAATGTGAAGTGGTAAATGTCAGAGTTAGTGAAACTGTTGATTCATCCCATCAGGACAGGGTCTGATCAAACTCGGTCTGATCCGTGGGGCCGGGCTGAGCACCTCAGAGCCAGAAGGTTCCTGGTCTTGGTTCCTGGTTCCCTGGGCAGGTGTCTTTTTGTGGTTGTGTTCTCCTGGTGCCGTGTGGGTCCAGTCCAGGTAGTCTGGTTGCCCCACAGTCCAAAAACAGACTGACTGGTTTTTCTAAGGGTGTGTGTGTGTGAACAGTTGTCTCGCTCCATGTAACCCTAGTCCTTTCTGCTATGCAGCCAAGATGGCGACCATTGGAGGTCAAAATCAAATGTCAGGTTGAGGTCAAAAACAGGCGTGTTAGGAGTTCACCTCACCCTCAGCACCTCTCACCTCTGGGGTTCCCCAAGGCTCCGTCCTCGGGCCCATCCTCTTCCTGTAAACGCTGCCGTCAGGCTCAGCTTTCCTTTAGATCAACCTGTAGCTTCACAACCTCATGATCCAGTTAGAGCTTAGCTTCACTGCTGTGATGATGTTGAGTCCTGGATGGCCCCAAACTTTTTACACTAACATGAAAAAATACGTAAATTATAACTTTTGGACGAGGAGTTTTCTAACTGGTCGGTTCAGTAGAAAGACGTCAGAACATAAACAGTTTGAGTCATTTCCAGGCACAAACACAGAAGCTGGGTCAGTGTCAGGAGTTTATCCTGGTGAATAAACACACACACACACACACACACACACACACACACACACACACACACACACACACACACACACACACACACACACACACACACACTTTAAGAGCAGGGTCTTGGGAAGTAGGTTAAGCAGGCCGGGGTCACCTCGCTGCTCTCTCCCAGCTTAGGAGCTGCCAGGAGAGGGAGGAGGTGGAGGGATGGGTGATGGAGGGAGGTGATGGAGGTGGAGGGGATGACATAAAGGGAGGTGATGGAGGTGGAGCGGACTGAAAGGAGGGGAGGAGATGGAGGGAGGTGATGAAGGTGGAGGGGAGGTGATGAAGGAATCTTCCAGGGACATCTGTCCCACAGAGCAGGTTGTGAGCTGCTCTCCTCCAGCCGCTCTGTGACCCTCAGATTCTCCTGCATGACCAACCGAGAACTGTGAGGTTTCAGGAGGGGACCGAGCCCCTGCTCCCGGCCTGGGAGACCCCGTACAGCCAGGTCTCTGTGGGACGGAGCAGACGTGAAGGATCACCGTGAGTCCTGTCCTCTCAGGTGGTCCTGCTCCTGACTCCTGACCGTTCCCACGGTGGACGATGTCATCACTGCTGAATCCAGAGCTGCACGCCGCACGCCGCACGCCGCACGCCGCACGCCGCACGCCGCACGCCGAAAGCCGCACGCCGCACGCCGCACGCCGCACGCCGCACGCCGCACGCACGCCACATTACTCACTTATGTGTGAGAACACTCGCCCTCCTCCTGCAGGTGTTTGAGTACAGTAAACAATAACACTTCACACACTCACACACTCACACAAACACACAAACACAAAAGCCTCATTGTGTGTGTGCTAGCCCGTCCCTCTTAATCTGGGATTATGGTATTCCCATCACCACGGCAACAGAGGAAACAATGCTTTATTTCATGGGAGGAAGAGAGCAATAATGATGTTAACACCTCAATCTGCCTTATTTAACCATCACACACACACACACACACACACACACACACACACAAGGAGCAGGCTCCTGTGTTTCAGGGCTGAGGGTGGAGGATGGAGCAGGCTCCTGTGGGTGTAGCTGATAATGGAGGATGGAGCAGGCTCCTGTGGGTGTAGCTGACGGAGAGCTGCTCCGTCAGTCAGACCTTATGATGGCTGTTTTTACTGTGAGGCCTCAGGTGCTGCCAGCGTCACACATGGTCACACTCATGGCAGACGCCGGCTAAGGCAGAGGGGCCAAGACGTGGTTTGTATGGCTGAGAGGGTGGTGTGTGTGTGTGTGTGTGTGTGTGTCTACCTGTCTGGAATGCTGATAAATGTAACGATGATACCTTCATGCTAAAGCTAATGCTACTTAATTTTTTTTATGAATCCAGTCTTTGCTGAGCTGCAGCCTCTGCAGGTTTCCACACTGAGCATGCTCAGCGCGTTTAGCTCGTTCAGGCTTTGACGCCGTTTACAGGAAGGAAATGATCGTCAGACGACAGAGGAACGAGGTTTATCTGCGTCAGTCTGTGAAGAAATCAGACGATTATTTTTCATCGCTCCTGTTTCTACGTCTCTATCAGTGATTTTCATTTCAAGCATTTAATCACCATAATGGCTCAGGAGAGTGTGTGTGTGTGTGTGTGTTTGCACATATGTATGCATGCAGGCATTTGTGTGTGACTGACTCTGTGTGTGTGTGTGTGTGTGTGTGTGCACCAGCTGTCTGATCAGTAATCAGTTAGCAGTGGGCTAATGCAGCCTCCTTAACCCAGGGGCCTCATAAGACTGCCTCTGGCCCAGCCCCGCTCTCTGTGCCAGGGACAAATCCATTACCCAAAACAAGGACATCAAATGTCAACACACACACACACACACACACACACTCACACACACACACACACACACACACACACACACACTCACACACACAGGCTGTACTGTATCTACATGTCTGAATTGATTGATGTCATGAGGGTGTTTCTGAGTAACGCTGTGATAACTGTACAGAGAGGAGACGCTGGCAGAGATTGTTGACACGCCTCAGTGATCACATCCTCCTTTATTCCTACAACAAAAAAAAAACTTCTGGTGCTTCTTTTTTTGTTTTGAAGCTCTGATGTTCCTGTTTCTGACTCCTCCAGAAATCTAAAAACGTCTTAATATCTGAAACCTTTCAGATCTGGGAAACCACACGTTAGAATCGTTTCTTAAAGCAGGAGGAGCGCTCAGAGGAGGGATCCTCTCCAGAGGAAACCCACGGCGTTTTGAGCGCTGCGAGCCGGCGGCTGCTCCTCACAGGTGACCACAGAGAGCCGGTAAAGAGGAGGAGCTGGCCCTCAGCTCCCTCTGCTCCCTGGGGGCCGATGCTGAGCAGCAGTGTTTACATGTCGGGGCCCCCCCAGCGTGTACAGTGATCAGGCGCATTGGAGCTTTGATGCTCCGTCACCCAGCAGGTCGGGTGGAGCCATCCCCAGGGCGGTGCTGCTTTCTGGGCCGGCCGGCCTGGGTGACAGGGCCCCTCCTGGAAAAAGCCCTCCCCGGTGCCCGTACCCAACAGATGGCCTCAAAGAGGGAGCAGAGACACGGGGCCAACATCCAGCTCCCAAACAGAGGAGCAGAGGAGCAAATGGCCCGTTAATATTTCATAAAACACTCTCACTCATCTCCGAGCAAGGAAACGGACAGAGCTGAGCGCAGCGTGAGTGTGTGTGTGTGTGTGTGTGTGTGTGTGTGTGTGTGTGTGTGTGTGTGTGTGTGTGTGTGTGTGTGTGTGTGTGTGTGTGTGTGTGAAGGGGCAAGTGTGTGCCTGAAATCAAAGACATTTTGATGAAATATGAATCGTTTCCTCACTCTGAGGTGCTTCGCAGCGACTCTTCTGGTGCATGTTAATCAGGCCTCGCAGTGTTTGGTCCAAGGTGAGATTTTGGCCTCAGATTTCAGAGGAAACAGAAAAAACAAAAAGGACAAACGCTTTTCAGTGAAAACAGTCAAACCCAGGGTTAGGGGAAAAAATCGGTGTGTCATGATTTTTTGTTTCACAGTTTTAACCTCTTCAGACCCGAGCTTTGTCTGGTGAGCAATGTTTAATTCAGCTTACTATCTGAGATAAGTAAAATAACTAAACTTGGTCTTTGTGCAGGAAGTTTGATTATTTTATATAAGTTCTCTGTTAGTTGTTTGTTATTAGTGTTATTGTTCTTAAATACATTTTTTTTTCCACTGGAAAGGGTGTAATGTTGTGATTTCCCCAGGAGATGATGTGGCCAGTGTCCCTGCACTGCAGAAAAACTGAAATCTAATCAAGTGTTTTTGTCTTAGTTTCAGTAGAAAATGTTTTTAGACTTAATATGAGCTGAGCAGTCCAGAAAAAGTGTCTGGGTTTGAGTTATTTAAAGACAACAATGAGGTCTGATTCACTCGTAACAAGTAAAAAAAATCTGCCAGTGGAATAAGAGAAAAGATTCATGTATTAAGACATTTTTCTAGTTTTAAGCAAATTTTCAGGGAAATTTTTCTTGTTCCATTGGAGGAATCTTTTTACTTGTTACAGCAATTCAGACTTTATTTTTGTCTTAAAATAACTCAAAACCAGACATTTTTCTGGACTGGTCAGGTGAATGAGACTCAAATCAAATATAGCAAGACAATTTTTACTTAAAATAAGATAAAAACACTTGATAAGATTTCAGTTTTTTGCTGTTTGAATGGGGCTAAAAGGTCAAAGATTTAAAGAAAAGAAGGATCATGGGTCTGAGAGGAAGAAACGTAACGTCCACACATGTGGACACGGGGTCTTAAAAGGTTAAATCCTGAATTTTCAAATGTAAATCTTTAATTTTAGTCTTTGGAAAAGGAAAAGGTGAGATCCCCTGGATAAATCCTAAACACTGACTCATGTGTGATCAGTATTTTGGGAAAACATGGCTCCTGATTAGTCTGTAAACATCATCATCATCATCATCATCATCATCATCATCATCATCATCATCATCGTTTAACCTTTTCACCTGGTCTGGTGTAAAAAACAAACTGAAAAATCAGAAATATCAACAACCCAGATCTAAATCAGCACGTGAATCAGGAGGAAGTGGATCGTCCAGGCTCTGATAAAACCTTCACCCTCCTCTCATCATCGCCGCCGTGACACAGACGCACACGACTCCCCAATTACTGCGGCTCCAGATCCTTCCTGAGCCCGGGCCGTGTCTTCAGAGCGCGACCCGCTCGCTAATCGCCCATAACCTCTGCACAGATCAGTGCAGGTTATGATATTTGCTGCGCGGTAATTGCCCTCTTCATCAGCACTCTGTCTGCGCAGGCAGCGGCGCGGCCAGCCCCGGGGTCCTACTGATGTCATTAATGTGTGATTAGGGCCGGTGGGGAGCAGCAGTTAGGAGGTTAAAAAGCCCCTGACAGCCCTCATCATGGCGAGGAAACCCTGAGACCGACGCGCCGGCTGCACAGATGGGAAGAGCGCCACGCTGCCAAGGCCCTAACGTGTTATTCCTCCTCACCTCCAAAAATCACGCCACGCTAATAAATGGCGCTGACACGGCGTCCACGTGTACAGCTGCAGTGTCACACGTACACATGCATAGATCACACACACACACACACACACACACACACACACACACACACACACACACACACACACACACACACACACACAGGGTTAAAGCTAACTTCGGGGCAGGAACAGAGCGAGCACACACACACGCCTGCAGAAAGTTTGGCCGCTCTTTAAAGCCGCTGACACTGATTGGACTGGAAGCGACGCCTCGGCCTCGGAGGAGGCGCTGACAGGTGAAACTTGACACAAACAATCTCAGAAAGCAGCTGAAGTGAGGGCCTAAGTGCTCCATCATGTCGGCTTTAGGATCCTTTAAGTTGTCATCTTTAATACATGCGGCGCTTCCAGCCGGGCGCGGAAACAAAGTGGCGGTCCTGCGCGGGAAGATGAAATATAAATCAAGCGTCCCTCCGCCCCTCCCCTGTGAACAGGTGGCTGAGTTGAATGAGAGGGTGCGCTAACTTGGCTGTCACCGTGTTTTCCAACAGAACCGCTGCCTCCCAACGCCAAAGCGCCGTGAATTATACATCTATGGCAGTGACTCCCTCAGAGGAGGGGGGGAGACGGGGGAGGCGGGGGGAGGAGGTGAGGAGGGGCTCCCAGAGTTAGAGAGATTAATGGCTGGAGCTGTTGTTTTTGACGCAGCCATCCTTGGCTCGGCTTCCCGCCCGCCGCTTATTGGCTTTTCAGAGCACATTTATTTATTTCGTTAACAAGAGCGAGCGGCCGCGGCGCTGTCAGTCTTTTGGCTCGCTCGGCGCCACAGCAGACTTGTCATCTCCTGCGCCGTGGCGTGTGCCTTTGAACCCTGCCGTGGACGACACAGCGAGAATATTAAACTGGAACAAACAAGACCTTAAAGAGAGCAGGCGTCTGTCAGAGGCCGGCGCCGCCGACACTTCCTGTCTCTGAGTCTGATCTGATCTGAGTCAGTGCTCCGGATGGTTCTGACCAAACGGATCAGGATCAGTCTGAGACGCCTCAGTGTCCCTGATCCTGATCCTGACCCTGATCCTGAACCTGACCCTGATCCTGATCCTGACCCTGATCCTGATCCTGACCCTGATCCTGATCCTGACCCTGATCCTGACCCTGATCCTGACCCTGATCCTGATCCTGATCCTGATCCTGATCCTGACCCTGAGGCTGAGACGTCCCCAACAGATCAGAGAAGGAACAGATTATCACTGATCAACACCGTGATCAACAGGAAGTGTAACAGGAAGTGTAACAGGAAGTGTAACAGGTGTAACAGGAAGTGTTACAGGTGTAACAGGAAGTGTTACAGGTGTAACAGGTGTAACAGGAAGTGTAACAGGTGTAACAGGAAGTGTAACAGGAAGTGTAACAGGAAGTGTAACAGGTATAACAGGAAGTGTAACAGGTGTAACAGGAAGTGTAACAGGTGTAACAGGAAGTGTAACAGGTGTGACAGGTGTAACAGGTGTAACAGGTGTCCACTCCTCAGTGTTCAGGTCATCGCTGCAGAAACAAGGAGAAACGTCTGAAAACTAAAGAAAAAACTTCACAGGAACAAAGTGAGAGGTGAACACAGGAAAACAACATTTAAATAAAAATATCAATTTACAATAAAAAGTTATAAACCTTTCAGAGTAAGGCTGAGTTTCTAATTAATGAATTATTATAAGACTCAAAGTGTTAATTAATGAAAATAAAATAGTAAAAGGAAACAGTTTAATTCAGGAAGATGAAGATTGTGAGTTTAATAAATTTCAGTCAGAACTAAACATAAATAAAAAAACTAAAGAAAAAAGTTTTCACATGAGAATCAAACTGTACGAGAAAAAAAGTTTAAGAGAAAAAAAAAGTTTCAAGTCAAGTCTGAACTGAATGAATAAAGATGTAAAAGATAAAAAGCTTAAATTTCTCTCATAATAATCATAAATCAATAAGAATAATGTGACTGCATTAGAGTGAATTATAGGAGATAAAATTATGGATAAAATAGACTTTAATCAGAACTTTAAAAATCAAATTGTAAATATAATAATAATTAAATCAACAAGGGAAAAATGATTTCAATAGAATTAATTTGTAAGAGAAAAAAGAAAAATATACTCAAGATAAATTTCTGAAAAAAAAAGAAATTTGTAGGACTTAAGGTGTAATTTAAGATTAAAAAGAAAAAAAAAAGACATTAATCTACCATAAAATAATCCATGAGAATAATCTGAGAGTAACGTTTGTGAGTTTATGAAAATATTGTTTAAAAAAATGTTTTTTTAAAAGATTTATTAGAATGAGATTATTTATTTATCAGACACAGCTTCACATGAATCAAATCAAAACAGAAAAATGATTAAAATTTACAAGAAAACGATGATTTATGATTTTTTTTTTTCATTCATGAGAGCAGAAAATTATCCACTGAGAGAATCATGGGTAAAAAACGAGACTGACGTCTGGAGTGTGTAAATCTCTGACCTGATGTTTGTGAGTGAATGTTACTCTTTAAATGTGTGATTTTATTCTCCTAAATTTATAATAAAAAACTTGATTCTTAAAAACCTCCTCCCTCTGTAACGTGAGTCTGAAACTTAGAAAACACATGAAACTTATAAGGAGTAAAGTTATTTTTCACAGTATTTAAACAGCTTTAACTTTAAAACCTCTGATTGAAAGCTGGACGCTGTCTGCTCTGATGAACCTGATGCGTTTCCTGTCTGACTCACACCGCAGCTCGTCATCCTCAGCTCACACATGAGGAGAAGAAGACGCCGCGGCTCATTGAGAATAAGATTATAAAAAAGACTTCTCTAAACCGCCGTCGCTCTGTGTTTGTGTGGCGGCAGGTTTCCTCCAGCCGAGCTGACGGCGGAGGGAAAGTGCGGTGAACACCACCTGATAGGAAGAGTCAATCCGTGGACTAATCTGTGTTCAGCCTCCCGAGGGAGCGCCACAAAGAGCCGTCGGCGGCTCGCCCAATAAACGCATTCAAGTGGGTTTCAACACAGCGCGGCGTGTTCCAACATAATCTGTCCGGGAGGTCGTGACCTCCACTTCCCCTGCCCCAGGAATAAAGAGGGCCTGAGGCCGGGATGACAGGAGAAGTCTTCCAAGGAGTTCATGTTACCGCGTGTCATCATGACAAGAAGCTACTGTTCCCGCTGCTCCTTCGCCCTTTGTCTTAGAGGGGCTCAGGGCGGGGGCAGGCAGGGCGCGCTGGCACAGCTGAAACCCAATATTATCACAGGGGGGATCTGGTTTCATGTTACCCAGCCGCTAAGCTAGGTAGCCAGCTAGCCAGCTAGCCAGTTAGCCAGTTAGCCAGTTAGCCAGCTAACCGGGCGCAGGGTCACTCCACTCTGCTCGTCAAACGTTCAGAGACGACTTTCTGCACGCACAAACCAACGCTTTAAAGACTCACACACCTTTCACACACTCACACACTCACTCACACACCTTTCATACACTCACACACACTCACACACTCACACACACACACACACACACACACACACACACAGCTTCTCTCCCCCAGCTCATCCTCCACGGCGATTGGGAGGTCAATATCTCACTTTACCGCCTGCTACACTTTCCTCTGTCAGTCACGGCTCCGCTCCATTCACGCAGCGGGTTAGCCCAACAAAGGAGACCGCAGGGGAGCAGCGAGCCTTCCGCTGCTCACACACACTCACACACACTCACACACACACACACACACAGGCTAGCGTAGAGCTCAGAGCCTGACGGGCGCTTTGTGCTCGTCCGTCAGCCGGCCCCTGGGCCCTGAAGATACCTTCAGTCAGCGAGGCCGACGTCCTGAAAGGAGGGATTCACACAGCTCTGAAATATTGATACCTGCAGCACGCCGACCTTCTGACCTCTCCTTTACCTCCCCTTTACCTCCTTAGGAGAGGAGGTGAGGGGGGAGGGAGCGTGGGGTGTGTCCAGGTAGAAAAACTGTTTTTCTGGTGTGTGTGAAACGATTTGAAGGAATTTCATCTTAAAGGAAAGTTTCACTAATTTAAAGGAAAACCAGAGTCAGAGAGAAAGTGAGACAAACACGGAGCAGAGATAACACAGATTCAGCCTTTGACTGTGGGACAGTGAAATCCAGTGATGAGAGGGAAAGATGGGGGGGGGCAGGTCGGAAGTTTGACATTCCTGTGGGCGATGTGTGTCTCGTCAGCGAACGCGTTTGGATTCTTTTAACGGGAGTCGATACCCCCTTCCGCCGCCCAGGCACTCACTGCGAGCTGAGCCGGCTGATGCCATTGAACAGGGACAATGGGGCCTCTTAAAAGGCAGCTTTTAACTGGGCGTGTGCACGTGGATATCAATACGCTGATAGCTTTCCACGCAGGGCGATCAAAGGCAGAGACGGCGGCCCACGCTCGGGCAAGAAGCAGACAGATAAATAACCGCCATGACTGCAGGGAGCGTGTTTAAAGACAGAAAGTGTTTCTGTTTGGCTGTTGTACAACACACAGCCGTTTACCCCCCCCCTCACACACACACACACACACACACACACTCCTCCCCCCGGTTTCGCTGCGTCCCCCCTCTTTAGTTTCGCTCAGACACACATGCTCCAGCGCTCGCTCTTCAAGTTTAAAGCCGGCGTTTCAAAGGGCGCCTGTATCACCGCTTTAGACAAAAGGGCCAGCTCTGAGGAGACCCAGGGACATCTGAGGCAGGGAGACGGAGGGGGAGACGGGGGAGACGGGGGAGAATGAAAGAGGAGCAACCAGCAGAGGGTGAGGGGGGGAGACAGGGAAGGAGGGAGAGAGGGAGACGAGGGAAGGAGGGAAGGAGGGGAGGATGATTGCACGCTTTCAACTGCCTTTTGTGGCGCTCTCTGCAGATGTCACCAGCTGTTCGCCTGCACGGAGGCTTCCAGAGCGAGGAACATCGCCTCCGGCCCCGTCCTCGGCCACCTTTCAAGTGTCAATCAGGCGGGAGGGGCCGTGGGAGGGGAGGGGGGGGCGGCGGCGCTGGATGAGGGGTGGAGGACCGGTGGAGGGAGGCAGGAGGAGGCGGGGGGCTGATGGTGGAGGGGGGGCAAAGGGGGCCAACAGACTGGGCTCCGGTCACTGTCCTGAGAACGGTGCCAGCGATTCGCCATTGATTAAGCCCCCCCCCCTCCCCGAAGCCGCTCAATAACACAGAGAGGATGGAGCCAGCCGTGTGCGGCGTGCAGACAAAAGAGGCCCGTGGGCAAGGTTAGCTGGAGATCACACGGCTGAAGGCGAGCGCCTCCACCGCTCCGCCGTTAGCATCAGTGGTAGTGATTAGCGATAGCTGATGCCCCGCTCCTTGGTTCAGCACGCAGAGGCGTGAGGGTGACCGACCACGAGCTGCGTGCTGCAGAGGGAGGGGGGCCGCGGCGGGAAGTTGTCAGAGCGTCCGACAAGCAAACATCAAAGCGTCTGACAGGAAGTGTGATGGACGCCGAGACAAACGGCGTCTAACGAGGAGAGAAGGAGCGCTTAACACCGCTTAACCTTGGAGCGTGGAGTCAGCTGACATAACTCCAAGACACTTTTATTGACCACATCAATATCTACTGTACTCACACACTGCCTGTGTGTGTGTGTGTGTGTGTGTGTGTGTGTGTGTAACCTTCTGATCCAGCCGGGATGATGGCGCTGAATCCCGCCGCACGCAGCCGTTCAATCACGGGACAGGGTCAGCGCAGAGCCGCGCAGACAGGAGCACAAACAGCCCTCCAAAGGTTGACGTTGGCGAGGAGTCAGCGTGGAGAGACGGCGCTGCTGTCACGCTGATGTCACGCTGATGTGATGTCATTCAGAGGCTGTAAAAACACTCTGATTCTCCGCTTTTATCGATGGCGCAGAGTGAGCGCCCCCGCCTCTCAATGCGTCTTATCTGGCGCTGGAAGTGGCTCCATTATCCCCGGCGATCCGGGCCGCCCCGCTGATAACCTCTGAGCTCGCCGTCAAACAAACGCCTTTGAAGAGGAGAGGAGAGGGACGCTGCTCCGCGCCTGATTTATGGCTCTAAAAACAATATGGCTGACCTTTGGTGCTTCCTGTCACCTCGTCTTCTGTCTGCGCGGGGGAAGTACACGACAACAAGCAAACTGCAAAAACTAAACCTCATCAAGAGTTTCTGTCAGCAGGAAAAGTCTTTTTAGACTCAGTCTGAGCCTCAGTCACATGATCAGTCAGAAAAACATCTGATGTCAAGTTAATTAAAGACTAAACGAGGTGAATAATCTACCGATGGAAGAAGAAAAGTTTCTCACATCAAAACATTATTTTAGTGTTAAAAAAGTTTTAGAGATTTTCTTTTCTTGTTGCATTGGCAGATTTTCTTTTCCTTAGTTTGTCTTTAAACAACTTAAATAAATGTTCCTGGCCTGCTCAGGTGACTGTGATTAAATCTAATGAGACAAATGAAACTTAAAATCAGACAAAAACTCTGGATAAGATTTCAGTTTTTGCAGCGGCGAATGTTGAAATGAATCATCAACATTTCTTAAACCCTCAGTTTCAGAGTGCTCGACGGTGTGAGGAGAAACCTGAGGCATTGTGGGTATTCCCAGCTCTGAGGCCTTAAAGCTGTGAATGGCAGGAAGCAGATAAACATATTTATAGAGAAGGTTTATATTTAGACGTGTGATGAAACGTGTTTCTCTGAGAACGCCGCCGTGAGGCCGCCGTGAGGCCGCTCTGTGAGACGGCGTCAGCCACAGGTGATCTGCAGAAACCTGTCTCCATAGAGTCTGACTGGTTTAACTCGTTATAAATCCATCTCAGAGACACTTCCTGACTCGTGAACAAGAGATGACCCCTCGCCGCTCCGTGGTCGCCAAACAAACGGAGGCCAAATCGCTCTGCCTGTCAGACATGTAGCAAAACACATCTTCAGTGGAGGGGCCGGCGCGTTTAGCGAGGGGTGACATCCTTGGGCGTTAATCACCGTCATAAATCATCAGAGCGTGACCACCCCTCCACTTCAATGGCTCGCCATCCCTCCTTCCCTCCCCGCCCCCTCCTGAGCCGCTCACGCTCTGCAGAGTTAGACAAAGTTCAAAAATCATAAATCAAAAGAACGACCTCAGCAATCCTGCCACACGCCGCCCCCCTCCCCGTGCGCCCCCCTCCCCGTGCGCCCCCCTCCCCGTCCGCCTCCTGCCGCACCATCACCCTCTCATCCTCCTCGACCTCTCTGCTCATCAGAGTTCATCAAACGCGTCAGAAATCAAGAGGAGCTTCCTCGATGTTTCCTCATCCTCCAGCCAGAGCGCGCTGACTCCGCCCCCAGCCCGAGGTCACGCAGTCACCGCCAGGTCTTACATGTTGTTGTCTCCGCTAACGCTCAGAGCAACGCTAACGTGCTAGCAGAGGTGGCCGTGTGGTCACCATGTTTTTCTGCTCCCCCACCTCCTCCTCCTCCTCCTCCTCCTCCTCCTCCTCCTGCAGGAGTGAAAAATAGCAGGAAGCGTAAATCTGTCAGTGTCCATTCAGGAGATCACCTGTAAGGAAACGAAGCGGCCAGCAAGTGCTGACACAATCATCCCTGCGCCTAGCAACACATCCTGGTTCCGGCCCAGACGCCAGGGACCGTACAGTACGTCTGCGCTGCTCCACTTCCTGCCTGCACGGCGAGGGGGGGGGCGGCAGGTTACCCTGAGCTGGAGGGGATTTCTGCAGAGAAAAATAAAAACGTTTGTCCTCAGAGGTCGGACGGAGGAGAGAAACCAGGACAGGCGCAGGGATCAGATCATATCTGAGACTTTTTCAGGTTTCACTCCTCAAACACAGAAAACACGGAGAGAAAAACGGTTAGACACGATGAGTGAAAGAAAAACACCTGAGAAACATTTTACAGTGTCCCCGTTCCTCCTGACACCTGCGCCTCCTCACTCTGCTCTCGGTTCATCCTGAGGGTCTTTGATCTGCCTCCATCAGTCACGCATGTTTTTGAGTCTGCGGCGAGTTTTTCTTGACCCTGACTCAGCAAACGAGCAGCGTTTGATCCGTCCGGCTGTTGACACGCCGTGTTCCTCCCCTCACAAAGACGAGCAGGAAACTGTGGCCCTGGGGAGCGGGGAGGGAGACCCTGTTTGTCCTGAGCCCGACCCGCACTCGTGACCACAACCCAGCCCTGCACCTGGCTGCAGAGCACACACACACACACACACACACACACACACACACACACACACACACACACACACACACACACACACACACACACACACACACACACACACACACACACTCACACACACACGCTGGTACCTTTCCTTTTTGAAAAGTGCTCTGTCTTCAAAAAATAATATCAGTAAATAATAAAATATTAAATTTTATAATACATTTTTTATAATAATAATAATAATTTGTAATTTAATTTAATATTGTTGTTGTTGTTATTGTTATTTCTGCTGTTAGTTCTCCACCCTCCACACTGAGTCCTGAGTGTCGTATCTGGTCGTAACCTCGGCCTGAAACCAGCGTTTTCCTCTCCGTGCTCAAAGTGACGACTACGGTCAGATTATCGTCGGTGAATATTTGGGATTTGTTGACGAACCAGATTAACTGACGTGTGATACAGAAATCACATCTGAGAACCTGCAGCCACAGACGCTGATGGTGTTTCAGAGCAAAGTGTGACCGTGTTAACCACCGACTTACTGACGACAATCACTGACACGCTCAGCTGAAGCTCGCCAGTTTGTGTGGTCACTCTGAACTCCAGAACACGGGTCGCTCTGAAACGGGTCTGATCCTGTCAGAGACCACCGACCACGGAGCAAGCAGACATTTTCCTGTGGCGTGTGCATCTTTACGATGGTGGAGGGTGTGAAGGCGTCTGTAACTAGGGAGCGTCAGTATCAGCTGATCCCGCTCACAGAGCGTCACTCACCAACAGCCGTCAGGGTTCAGCCTCTTGCCAAAGGACACTTCAGTATGTAACAGCAGAAACTGGGATTGAACCGTCAACCCTTTGTTACTGATCCATCTGAAAGACTTCAGAGCCACAGACACGTTAACCTGTCGTCAGCTGATCTCAGCTGAGCTTCACACACACTTCCTGTGCAGCAGGGCGTCGTCGGATGGAGCAAACCGTCATCCAAACGCTGTGGACGCTCTTCCTGTGGAAAGCAGCAGTCAGTGACGTCCACCCTCAGACAGCGCTGAGCTGATCCCACCTCCTGCCAGCGCTCACAGACGGCAGACAATAAGCAGGGAAAGTATGAACGTGGAACGTATGAAACGCTGATGACGAACTGTCTGAGGGTCAAAGGGTCAAAGGGTCAAAGGCTCTGCAGGTTTTCAGGACGTGGCTCAGACTGATGGAGGTCACATACACAGGTTTTTAAGGAACGGTCAAAGTTAAGCTAACAGTGTGCTGAGAGTCAGCTCTGCAGGATCAGCCCCCTCAGACCCAGATCCCCATCAGAGACCAGGTCCAGACCAACCAGCGCTACATGTGTCCGTCTGTTCTGGACTTAACTTATTAAAGATATTTTGACCCACAGCAGCTCATGAGCACCTGAGCATTGCTTTCTAAGAACCATTGAAGGGGGAGGTGGACTTTGTCCAGAAACCAGCCTCGGGCCAATGGGAAGAGTTTATTTGTGTGTGATCTCACTCAGGAAACATACACGGCGCCTAAAAATACTCTGCCAGAAACCACCGAACATGTTGAACCGGGGCCATGAATCCAGGGTGGCAGAGAGGACGGGTATTGTTTGCCCGGTACAAAAACAGCACGGCCCTTGGTGTCGTCTTTGTGCTTGTGAGGAGTCACATTGCGAATCAAAGACTGGGTGGAAAGCTCTCAGCGCTGCGAGCACTTGTTGGAGCTGAAAGAGGCGGAGGGGCGGGGCAGACCCACACCTTTCAGCTCACTCAGCTCCTCCATCTCCTTCCCGCCTTTCTTTCAGGCCACTTGTTCACACCTTCAAAACGGAGACGCAGATTTAGAAGTGTCTTTGCGTCCCCTTTCAAGCGCTCGCCGTTACAAATGCCTCTCCTTCCTCCCGCTCTTCACGCCGCGCCGCTGCCAGCGCTGGAGGAGCTCCATTGTCTCCTGGAGCAGCACCTGTCCCACAGTGTGAGCACGCTGAGGAGAGGGCCCGGTGGTGCAGGACGCCCTCAGCAGGCTGCCCAGGGTGTGTGGACACACACACACACACACACACACACACACACACACACACACACACACACACACACACACACACAAACACATTCTCACAAGTTATTCCTTGTTAGACTGGGGAGGGGTGTGTTGGAGGTGTCGTGGAGGTCACTGAAGCTCTGTGTGTGTGTGTGTGTGTGTGTCTGTGTGTGTGTGTGAGTGTGAGAGTGTGATTAATCCGCTGTGCAAAGTCAGTTTGAGCCGTTAAACAGCTGAGTGTCAGAGGGCTTTTATCAGGGCCAGCGGCGCCGGCGTTGACACACACACACACACATACTTCCACACCACTTATACATTCATGTTCCATAGGAATGATTCACAGTAGACCACGTATGCACACACACACACACACACACACACACACACACACACACACACACACACACACACACACACACACACACACACACAGAGCAAAAAGCAGAGGTATCACTGTCAGATAAAGATCTGATCTGAACTCTTAAGGACACACACACACACACACACTCCGTCAGTGGTCTCCGTCCGTTTCTCTCAGCTGTTGTTTCTTCTCAGTTTGCTGCACACACCATGTGATGCTGACATGCAGCAGCAGAGTGTGTAACTGTTAAACACTGATCACAGCCTGATTTATCACCTCTCCTCATGTCAGCCCCTCACCTCAATCTGAGACAGTTACTCATCAAATCACCTCAATCTGAGACAGTTACTCATCAAATCACCTCAATCTGAGACAGTTACACATCAAATCACCTCAATCTGAGACCGTTACTCATCAAATCACCTCAATCTGAGACAGTTACTCATCAAATCACCTCAATCTGAGACAGTTACTCATCAAATCACATCAATCTGAGACAGTTACTCATCAAATCACCTCAATCTGAGACAGGGAGACATTAATTATCACAGTTTCTAACAGAAGATACAGAAATGTTTTACTGAACTCTACAATCCTGTTAATGATAAAAAATGGATCATAGACCCCTCAGTCAGTCAGTCAGTCAGTCAATCAGTCAGTCAGTCAGTCAGTCAGTCAGTCAGCCAGTCAGTCAGTCAATCAGTCAATCAGTCAGTCAGTCAGTCAGTCAGTCAGTCAGTCACTTTATCACTCAGTCAATCTGTCAGTCACTTAGTCTTACAGTCACTCACTCAGTTGGTCAGCCAGTAAGTCAGTAACTCAGTCAATCAGTAAGTCAATCATTTAGTCAGTCACTGAGTCACTTACTCAGTCAGTCAGTTACTCAGTCAATCAATCAGTCAGTCACTCCTGTAAATTCGACTGCTCATATTCCAAACAGTGAAATCAGATTATCAGCTCCACAATTGATTATTAATAAATTCCATTTCTCATTTTTTATTGTTGGGCAAAGGAAACGATTTTCAAACCGTAGAGTGATTTCTGTGATTAATTTTGTAGTGATGGTGGATACTGGAGCTGGACTGACAAAGAGAAAAACTACAGAAGAAAGCTTAACAGGAGAGAGATAGAGCACGAGCTAAAGGCTAAACACAATCAAAAGGCTCACTGAGGTGAGAGTCACGTCCTTATGACAGTGGGTGAAAGTGCTCATGGGAAACTGAGTCTTTGTCCTGGGCAACACCACTGATTCTGGATAGTGCTCTCAGCCTTTGACTCAGGAAGTTTGGCTTTTTTCTCACCCAGTTTCAAAATCTGAATTTCTTTTTCCATCAACTGACTCTGACGATGGACAGAGCCTGAGCGATGTCACCGATCGGTTTATGGCCTGAGCCGCTCTGAGGCCCAAAGGGTTCTTCGTCAGCGCTGACTAAACCAAACCCGCAGTGAACCTTAGACTGCCAGCTACTGACCCCACTGTTCACTGCAGGGTGACGGGTGAACGCACCCAGTGATCAGTGAGCGCGCTCAAGTTTTAATCAACAACCATCAGTCTGTACAGAAACACACATGGTGAACAGTCACACAGTCATACAGTGAAACAGTCACACAGTGAAACAGTCACACAGTGAAACAGTCACACAGTGAAACAGTCACACAGTGAAACAGTCGTACAGTGAAACAGTCACACAGTGAAACAGTCACACAGTGAAACAGTCACACAGTGAAACAGTCGTACAGTGAACCAGTCGTACAGTGAAACAGTCACACAGTGAAACAGTCACACAGTGAAACAGTCGTACAGTCAAACAGTCACACAGTGAAACAGTCACACAGTGAAACAGTCGTACAGTGAAACAGTCACACAGTGAAACAGTCACACAGTGAAACAGTCACACAGTGAAACAGTCGTACAGTGAAACAGTCATACAGTGAAACAGTCAAACAGTGAATCAGTCACACAGTGAAACATTCATACAGTGAAACAGTCACACAGTCAAACAGTTGTACAGGACTACAGTCACACAGTGAAACAGTCATACAGTGAAACAGTCATACAGTGAAACAGTCACACAGTGAAACAGTCGTACAGTGAACCAGTCGTACAGTGAAACAGTCACACAGTGAAACAGTCACACAGTGAAACAGTCGTACAGTCAAACAGTCGTACAGTGAAACAGTCACACAGTGAAACAGTCATACAGTGAAACAGTCATACAGTGAAACAGTGGTACAGTGAAACAGTCGTACAGTGAACCAGTCGTACAGTGAAACAGTCACACAGTGAATCAGTCACACAGTCAAACAGTCATACAGTCAAACAGTCGTACAGTGAAACAGTCACACAGTGAAACAGTCATACAGTCAAACAGTCATACAGTGGAACAGTGGTACAGTGAAACAGTCGTACAGTGAAACAGTCATACAGTTAAACTGTCATACAGTGAAACAGTCATACAGTGAAACAGTCATACAGTGAAACAGTCGTACAGTGAACCAGTCGTACAGTGAAACAGTCGTACAGTGAAACAGTCACACAGTGAAACAGTCACACAGTGAAACAGTCGTACAGTCAAACAGTCGTACAGTGAAACAGTCACACAGTGAAACAGTCATACAGTGAAACAGTCATACAGTGAAACAGTGGTACAGTGAAACAGTCGTACAGTGAACCAGTCGTACAGTGAAACAGTCACACAGTGAATCAGTCACACAGTCAAACAGTCATACAGTCAAACAGTCGTACAGTGAAACAGTCACACAGTGAAACAGTCATACAGTCAAACAGTCATACAGTGGAACAGTGGTACAGTGAAACAGTCGTACAGTGAAACAGTCATACAGTTAAACTGTCATACAGTGAAACAGTCATACAGTGAAACAGTCATACAGTGAAACAGTCACACAGTGAAACAGACGTACAGTGAAACAGACGTACAGTGAAACTGTTGTACAGTGAAACTGTCGTACAGTGAAACAGTCACACAGTCAAACAGTCGTACAGTGAAACAGTCACACAGTCAAACAGTTGTACAGGACAACAGTTGTACAGTGAAACAGTTGTTCAGTGAAACAGTTGTACAGTGAAACAGTCGTACAGTGAAACAGTCACACAGTGAAACAGTCACACAGTGAAACAGTCAAACAGTCGTACAGTGAAACAGTCATACAGTCAAACAGTCGTACAGTGAAACAGTCACACAGTGAAACAGTCATACAGTCAAACAGTCATACAGTCAAACAGTGGTACAGTGAAACAGTCGTACAGTGAAACTGTCATACAGTGAAACAGTGGTACAGTGAAACAGTGGTACAGTGAAACAGTCACACAGTGAAACAGTCATACAGTGAAACAGTGGTACAGTGAAACAGTGGTACAGTGAAACAGTCGTACAGTGAAACAGGCGTACAGTGAAACTGTCATACAGTGAAACAGTCATACAGTGAAACAGTCACACAGTCACACAGTCAAACAGTTGTACAGTGAAACAGTCATACAGTGAAACAGTCGTACAGTGAAACAGTCATACAGTGAAACAGTCACACAGTGAAACAGTCATACAGTGAAACAGTCATACAGTGAAACAGTCACACAGTGAAACAGTCGTACAGTGAACCAGTCGTACAGTAAAACAGTCACACAGTGAAACAGTCACACAGTGAAACAGTCCTACAGTCAAACAGTCGTACAGTGAAACAGTCACACAGTGAAACAGTCATACAGTCAAACAGTCATACAGTGAAACAGTCACACAGTGAAACAGTCATACAGTCAAACAGTCATACAGTGAAACAGTCGTACAGTGAAACAGTCACACAGTGAAACAGTCATACAGTCAAACAGTCATACAGTCAAACAGTGGTACAGTGAAACAGTCGTACAGAGAAACAGTCATACAGTGAAACTGTCATACAGTGAAACAGTCACACAGTGAAACAGTCACACAGTGAAACATTCATACAGTGAAACAGTCACACAGTCAAACAGTTGTACAGGACTACAGTTGTACAGTGAAACAGTTGTACAGTGAAACAGTCGTACAGTGAAACAGTCACACAGTGAAACAGTCACACAGTCAAACATCAAACAGTCGTACAGTGAAACAGTCATACAGTGAAACAGTCATACAGTGAAACAGTCACACAGTGAAACAGTCGTACAGTTAACCAGTCGTACAGTGAAACAGTCACACAGTGAAACAGTCACACAGTGAAACAGTCGTACAGTCAAACAGTCGTACAGTGAAACAGTCACACAGTCAAACAGTCGTACAGTGAAACAGTCATACAGTGAAACAGTGGTACAGTGAAACAGTCGTACAGTGAAACAGTCATACAGTGAAACTGTCATACAGTGAAACAGTCATACAGTGAAACGTTCATACAGTGAAACAGTCACACAGTGAAACAGACATACAGTTAAACAGAGGTACAGTGAAACTGTCGTACAGTGAAACTGTCGTACAGTGAAACAGTCACACAGTCCAACAGTCGAATAGTGAAACAGTCACACAGTCCAACAGTCGAACAGTGAAACAGTTATACAGTGAAACAGTTGTACAGGACAACAGTTGTACAGTGAAACAGTTGTACAGTGAAACAGTTGTACAGTGAAACAGTCACACAGTGATACAGTCACACAGTCAAACAGTCTAACAGTCGTACAGTGAAACAGTCATACAGTCAAACAGTAGTACAGTGAAACAGTCACACAGTGAAACAGTCATACAGTCAAACAGTCATACAGTCAAACAGTGGTACAGTGAAACAGTCGTACAGTGAAACAGTCATACAGTGAAACTGTCATACAGTGAAACAGTCACACAGTGAAACAGTCACACAGTGAAACATTCATACAGTGAAACAGTCACACAGTCAAACAGTTGTACAGGACTACAGTTGTACAGTGAAACAGTTGTACAGTGAAACAGTCACACAGTGAAACAGTCACACAGTGAAACAGTCACACAGTCAAACAGTCGTACAGTGAAACAGTCATACAGTGAAACAGTCACACAGTGAAACAGTCACACAGTGAAACAGTCACACAGTGAAACAGTCATACAGTGAAACAGTCATACAGTCAAACAGTCACACAGTGAAACAGTCGTACAGTGAACCAGTCGTACAGTGAAACAGTCACACAGTGAAACAGTCACACAGTGAAACAGTCGTACAGTCAAACAGTCGTACAGTGAAACAGTCACACAGTGAAACAGTCATACAGTCAAACAGTCATACAGTCAAACAGTGGTACAGTGAACCAGTCACACAGTGAAACAGTCACACAGTGAAACAGTCGTACAGTCAAACAGTCGTACAGTGAAACAGTCACACAGTGAAACAGTCACACAGTCAAACAGTCAAACAGTCATACAGTGAAACAGTCATACAGTGAAACAGTCATACAGTGAAACAGTCACACAGTGAAACAGTCACACAGTGAAAATGTCACACAGTGAAACAGTCACACAGTGAAACAGTCACACAGTGAAACAGTCGTACAGTCAAACAGTCTTACAGTGAAACAGTCACACAGTGAAACAGTCATACAGTCAAACAGTCATGCAGTGAAACAGTGGTACAGTCACACAGTCACACAGTCAAACAGTTGTACAGTGAAACAGTCATACAGTGAAACAGTCGTACAGTGAAACAGTCATACAGTGAAACAGTCACACAGTGAAACAGTCATACAGTGAAACAGTCATACAGTGAAACAGTCACACAGTGAAACAGTCGTACAGTGAACCAGTCGTACAGTAAAACAGTCACACAGTGAAACAGTCACACAGTGAAACAGTCCTACAGTCAAACAGTCGTACAGTGAAACAGTCACACAGTGAAACAGTCATACAGTCAAACAGTCATACAGTGAAACAGTCGTACAGTGAAACAGTCACACAGTGAAACAGTCATACAGTCAAACAGTCATACAGTCAAACAGTGGTACAGTGAAACAGTCGTACAGAGAAACAGTCATACAGTGAAACTGTCATACAGTGAAACAGTCACACAGTGAAACAGTCACACAGTGAAACATTCATACAGTGAAACAGTCACACAGTCAAACAGTTGTACAGGACTACAGTTGTACAGTGAAACAGTTGTACAGTGAAACAGTCGTACAGTGAAACAGTCACACAGTGAAACAGTCACACAGTCAAACATCAAACAGTCGTACAGTGAAACAGTCATACAGTGAAACAGTCATACAGTGAAACAGTCACACAGTGAAACAGTCGTACAGTTAACCAGTCGTACAGTGAAACAGTCACACAGTGAAACAGTCACACAGTGAAACAGTCGTACAGTCAAACAGTCGTACAGTGAAACAGTCACACAGTCAAACAGTCGTACAGTGAAACAGTCATACAGTGAAACAGTGGTACAGTGAAACAGTCGTACAGTGAAACAGTCATACAGTGAAACTGTCATACAGTGAAACAGTCATACAGTGAAACGTTCATACAGTGAAACAGTCACACAGTGAAACAGACATACAGTTAAACAGAGGTACAGTGAAACTGTCGTACAGTGAAACTGTCGTACAGTGAAACAGTCACACAGTCCAACAGTCGAATAGTGAAACAGTCACACAGTCCAACAGTCGAACAGTGAAACAGTTATACAGTGAAACAGTTGTACAGGACAACAGTTGTACAGTGAAACAGTTGTACAGTGAAACAGTTGTACAGTGAAACAGTCACACAGTGATACAGTCACACAGTCAAACAGTCTAACAGTCGTACAGTGAAACAGTCATACAGTCAAACAGTAGTACAGTGAAACAGTCACACAGTGAAACAGTCATACAGTCAAACAGTCATACAGTCAAACAGTGGTACAGTGAAACAGTCGTACAGTGAAACAGTCATACAGTGAAACTGTCATACAGTGAAACAGTCACACAGTGAAACAGTCACACAGTGAAACATTCATACAGTGAAACAGTCACACAGTCAAACAGTTGTACAGGACTACAGTTGTACAGTGAAACAGTTGTACAGTGAAACAGTCACACAGTGAAACAGTCACACAGTGAAACAGTCACACAGTCAAACAGTCGTACAGTGAAACAGTCATACAGTGAAACAGTCACACAGTGAAACAGTCACACAGTGAAACAGTCACACAGTGAAACAGTCATACAGTGAAACAGTCATACAGTCAAACAGTCACACAGTGAAACAGTCGTACAGTGAACCAGTCGTACAGTGAAACAGTCACACAGTGAAACAGTCACACAGTGAAACAGTCGTACAGTCAAACAGTCGTACAGTGAAACAGTCACACAGTGAAACAGTCATACAGTCAAACAGTCATACAGTCAAACAGTGGTACAGTGAACCAGTCACACAGTGAAACAGTCACACAGTGAAACAGTCGTACAGTCAAACAGTCGTACAGTGAAACAGTCACACAGTGAAACAGTCACACAGTCAAACAGTCAAACAGTCATACAGTGAAACAGTCATACAGTGAAACAGTCATACAGTGAAACAGTCACACAGTGAAACAGTCACACAGTGAAAATGTCACACAGTGAAACAGTCACACAGTGAAACAGTCACACAGTGAAACAGTCGTACAGTCAAACAGTCTTACAGTGAAACAGTCACACAGTGAAACAGTCATACAGTCAAACAGTCATGCAGTGAAACAGTGGTACAGTGAAACAGTCGTACAGTGAAACAGTCATACAGTGAAACTGTCATACAGTGAAACAGTCATACAGTGAAACAGTCATACAGTGAAACAGTCACACAGTGAAACAGACGTACAGTGAAACTGTCGTACAGTGAAACAGTCGTACGGTGAAACAGTCACACAGTCAAACAGTCGTACAGTGAAACAGTCACACAGTCAACAGTTGTACAGTGAAACAGTTGTACAGTGAAACAGTTGTACAGTGAAACAGTCATACAGTGAAACAGTCACACAGTCAAACAGTGAAACAGTCGTACAGTGAAACAGTCATACAGTGAAACAGTCATACATTGAAACAGTCACACAGTGAAACAGTCGTACAGTGAACCAGTCGTACAGTAAAACAGTCACACAGTGAAAATGTCACACAGTCAAACAGTCGTACAGTCAAACAGTCGTACAGTGAAACAGTCACACAGTGAAACAGTCATACAGTGAAACAGTGGTACAGTGAAACAGTGGTACAGTGAAACAGTCGTACAGTGAAACAGTCATACAGTGAAACTGTCATACAGTGAAACAGTCATACAGTGAAACAGTCACACAGTCACACAGTCAAACAGTTGTACAGTGAAACAGTCATACAGTGAAACAGTCGTACAGTGAAACAGTCATACAGTGAAACAGTCACACAGTGAAACTGTCATACAGTGAAACAGTCATACAGTGAAACAGTCATACAGTGAAACAGTCACACAGTGAAACAGACGTACAGTGAAACTGTCGTACAGTGAAACAGTCGTACAGTGAAACAGTCACACAGTCAAACAGTCGTACAGTGAAACAGTCACACAGTCAACAGTTGTACAGTGAAACAGTTGTACAGTGAAACAGTTGTACAGTGAAACAGTCATACAGTGAAACAGTCACACAGTCAAACAGTGAAACAGTCGTACAGTGAAACAGTCATACAGTGAAACAGTCATACATTGAAACAGTCACACAGTGAAACAGTCGTACAGTGAACCAGTCGTACAGTAAAACAGTCACACAGTGAAAATGTCACACAGTCAAACAGTCGTACAGTCAAACAGTCGTACAGTGAAACAGTCACACAGTGAAACAGTCATACAGTGAAACAGTGGTACAGTGAAACAGTCGTACAGTGAAACAGTCGTACAGTGTAACAGTCATACAGTGAAACAGTCACACAGTGAAACAGTCACACAGTGAAACAGTCGTACAGTGAAACAGTCATACAGTGAAACAGTCGTACAGTGAAACATTCACACAGTCAAACAGTCATTCAGTGATACTCTCTGGCTGGTTGAGCTTAAGCTGCTTAGCGCTCAGACCTTCAGTGTTGTGACTGCACGTCATGTAAGCTAACAAGAGCTTCTTTGTGCATCTCCGCACAGATCTGAAATTTATACATGTACCAACACACACACACACACACACACACACACACACACACACACACACACAGACACACACACACACACACACACACACACACACACACACTCCTCCCCCAGTATAACCTACATCTTTATCTGAATAAAGGCATGTTTCAGATTATCATGCTAATGCAGTAGCATTGTTTACCAAAACCACTTTTCCGTGGCCTCCTGGACCCCCCCCCTCCGTGCAGACCTCCTGATTGTGCACACTCAGCCCCCCAGTCCTCCACCCTGCCATTATCTGCTCTTATCTCTTTCTAAGTCCCAGTCGCCCTGGGCTCAGAAAATATCCTCCTAATGTCGCTGTGGGGGACTTAAGATGCTCTTGGCCGCACTGAAACGTTCCCAGCAGATGTTTCACCATTTGAGCACTTTTTATCGCCGGGCTTTCTTCTTTAGGGGGAGGAGGGGGAGGAGGGAGGAAGAATAGGAGGGATGGAGGCGAGGAGGTTTTAAACATTAGAAGGCCAACAGCTGGTTGTGTCTCCTCCCTGGGTGCATTAACCTCCCTGGCCCTCTGCGGCAGTGCCAGCACAAGGAGCCTCTCTGCATCTGGAGCTTAAGTAGGCTGAAAATATCGCTGTCGCCACAACCAGGGGCAGAAATCCTGGAAACAGGCTGGAGGATGGCTGGGAGAGCAAAAACAAGTGGCTAAGACACAGCAGCTCTCCCCCAGGGTGTGAGGCAGGAAGATCTCACAGCAAACAGTTTCTCTGGACGCCCGGAGCCAGAGGGCCAACGAGAACAAGAACCACCTCAAGGGCGTTTTACTGCGTTACATAACAGACACGTCTTTGTTGGCCGCAGAAATATCAAAGTTCACTGCAGGGTTTTCAGATTGTTAAAGTATTAAATGCTCCAAAAAGTTCTTCTTCTGTTCGATTTACTCTCCAACGGCTCAACCAGCTCCGTCTGTCACACAGAGCACGATTCACAACCACAGCTCCACAGAGGTTTGATCAGCACCCACGACATGTGAGAAATAATACAACACATTAAAGTATCAGTTCAGGCTTTTCTTAAATCACACACACACACTCACACACACACACACACACACACACACACACACACACACACACACACACACACACACACACACACACACACACACACACATTAAGCTTTAAATTAAACAACAAGTGGATCTGTCGCGTGAAACGGAGCAAAATCCTGAAGCATTGAAGACAGACTGTGAGCTGGGCCTGAAGGCACTCCTCCTATACACGCACACACACACACACACACACACACACACACACACACACACACACACACACTTCCATTGAAGCCATTCAGCAGCATCACTTTGAACATCCAACGCGAGCCTTGTCTTGAGCAAACACACCGATTGTGTTCGTGTCCCTCGGCCTCTTGGCAGCTGCTTCTCCTTAAGCCACTGTCATCATCACCATCATCATCGTCATCATCATCATCATTATCATCAGCGGCCTGCTTAAACACAGGACAACAAAGGTAGGGACACACAATGGGCCCGCGCAGCTTTGAGGAGCGTTTCACGGCTTAGTGGGAGAAAGGAGCGTCTCTCTGCACGCCGCGGCCTTCGCCTCCTGCAGGGCGGGGCCTTTTCTTCATCTTTGCTTAGTATTGGGTGTTGTGTGTTCAGGGGAAAGGTGTGTGAGTGTGTGTGGGTGAGAGCGTGACAATAAGGGCAGGTGCTCTGGAGTTTACCTTCGTACAGTTTGTTAGCTCTCGGTACACACACGCAGCCACACAATGCTCAAGGAGAAGCGCTCTCTCAGCGAGCGGCTCATCAGGACGCCACCGTCCTCTCCCCATGAATGAGTGTGTGTCACAGCCTCCATGTCTGACCGGGACACGGCTTCAACAGCTCGGCTGCTGGAAGATGACAAACACACACTTCCTGAAAAGTCACATAATACTCCGATAGTGAATAAAACCCGTCTCCCACGGTGCAGCACGCCAGACCCACTTTATGCAACCAGCGGTCTGTGTGCGCAGCCGCAGAGGAGCTGCAGAGGAGCTGCAGAGGAGCTGCAGAGGAGCTGCAGAGGAGCTGCAGAGGAGCTGCAGAGGAGCTGCAGAGGAGCTGCAGAGGAGCTGCTGGAAGCATGAGGAGGCATCAGAGACATGGACACGTCCTGCAGAAATAACTAAAGAAAATGTTTAACACGGTGTTGAGAAAGAGCAGAGGAGCAAACGTGTCCCACCCCGACATACGCCATGGAGGGAAACACCACCCAGAAATATTCATCAATCACTGATCTCTGAGCAGGATGGTAGCAGGGCTGTCGGGGCCTGAACCAGGAAGCTCTTTTTGTTCTGACACGTTGTTTTGTCCCATACGGCACCAAAGTTCAGCTGGCGCTCCTGCTGCCACCACTGAGGACACCAACCATACCCCCGTCCTTTCAAACGGCACATTTCACTCTGAGGAACTCCCAGATGGTCCAGTCCACGAGTCAGCGTGTTTCACGCTTTGTTTCAGGTTTTGTTTGACGCTTTGTGTCTCACAGAATCCAAATATCAGCGACCATCTTTGAGCTCCCACCTTCAAACTGAGCGTACAGGTGCTGCTGCTTCACAGAGTCCACGAGTCGCCACAGACCTGTGGAAGAAACCGCGTGATCAGGGGTCGGTAACCTTCACTGTCAAAGGAGCCGTGACGCCTCCGCTCAGCTCCAGAGCCTGGAGGCTACTTTATCTTCACAATTAAGACAAAATTACTTTTTAAACAAAGTTAGAATCTAGTGAATAATGATCTAAACAAGACGTTTTTGTGTTTATTGGCACATGTGATGTCTTGGCTTTCCCTTTAAATGTTTAATCAAAATAAGGAATGTGTTATGACATAAAATTCATAAACTTGTAAAATTTATGAAATTTCATCCAGTTACAATTTATAAAAAAATTAAAAATAAAAATAAAAAAATTAAAAATTGAAAGAATGTTCAAAAGATTAGCAAAAACGTAAAACATTTCAAAATGTAAAAAATTTACCAAATGTTGCTAAATTAATAAATATATAGAAAATAGTAAAAACAGAAATTTGCTAATTTTTCAAGAAATGTTAAAAAAATTAAATTAGAAAATGTTCAATTTTTAAATTTTGCAAAAATATAATTTAGATAATTTGAAAAAATATGCAGATATCTAAAAAAACATTTTTTTTTTCAATTATTTTTCTTATTTGAGAAAATGTCAAAAAAATTAAATCTAAAAAAAATAATTAAAAAATCTCAAAAAAATAATTGAAAGCTCCTGTCCCATACTCTCACACAGAGCTAAACAGGAGACAGAGAAAAAACAAACAGTTGTGAGAGCAAAAATTGTTAACTTGAATTATTTTTCACACAATGTTTTAAATACATGTCTCAACCCTCTGTCTGACGCCTCTTTTTGAGTAATCTGGATGATATCGAACAGTTTCTGTCTCTGCCTTTCTCCTCCGTCCTTTCAGTTTTTCTGTCTTGAAACAGAAGAAGCATCGAGTCATTTCTGGCAGCTACAGAAGATGACGGCCAAAATTGCAGGAGCAGACACTTCCAGGGCCAAGACTCATACGGCAGCACAGCGAGAAATTAATTAAAACAGGAGCTGATAGCCAGAGGGAGCAGAGGGAGCAGAGGGAGCAGAGGGAGCAGGGAGGAAGAGGAGGGCAAGACAGGGAGACCAGAGGATCACAAGGAAAACAGACATGCTCAGAGAAAGGATGCTGTTCAAAGCACGGTTACATGTGTGTGTGTGTGTGTGTGTGTGTGTGTGTGTGTGTGTGTGTGTGTGTGTGTGTGTGTGTGTGTGTGTGTGTGTGTGTGCACTCTCATGTGAGCTCCCCGGGCTGTGCCACGGACAGACGAGGGGAACAATCCTGACACAAATCCTTGGTGAGGGTCCTCTGCCTGCCCTCCTCCTCTTTGCCATCAGTAAATCCGGGTTTCACTCCAACTTAAGCACTTAGCTGTAATCCCCATGAAGAGGCGATAGCCCCGCACAAGTCACTCTCCACCATTAAAGGCGTACAATAGGGGCGTGTTAGAGACTCACTTAAATGGATTGAGCACAAAGCCGGGGCTTGATAAGTTTTTAGCGGGGAAGGATCCGCCGTTTACACCCCTCCTTTTGTGCATTCTCTTAGATGGACTTGTCTCAACAGTCTAAGCCGATTTTATCCCTTTTTTTGCGTTTGTTTAATTCCTGTAACACAGAAAGGCTTTAGAGTACGGCCCATTTCTTTTTTTCCCAAACAAATGTCACAGTGAAGGATCCACAATGGGGGCTATCTCTGCCCACTTCCTCCAACGCCAACGCCAGGGACGACGGCCGCTCCTTGGTTTCCTCCAAAGCTCCCCTCACATTAAGCCTCTGGTCCTAATCTAGGAAACGCGGCGCAGAGGCCGGACTGAGGGGAGGTACTCTGATATGCCCGTCTCCTCTGGATGAAGGAAGTGGACTCCAGACTCTTCAGAAGACACTAATACCCATCATCCTCCTGGGGGCGAGGAAGAATGCGTCCTGACGCCGCTTATCAAAGCAAGAACAGTGAAACACAAGCAGCCAAGAAAGGAGGCCGGGGACACAACGGGCTTTGTGACTGCTCGCCGTTTACACGCCGGCCATGGTGGAGCGTCTGACACAGAGCGTCCACAGATGTTGCACGTGAAATCAATTAAGAGGAGAGCCCGTGGAAACATGGGTACAGAGGATGGCGTGTGACTGCTCTGCACCACGTCCCAACCCGTGTGGAGTCTGTGATTCAAGGACATGGGAGCAGTTTTTGGATGAGCAGAGGTCGTTTTCTAGCACGAGTCAAGTTCACCAGTTTGAGGACTCAGTTTTTTGACCTGGATTATCGTTGTCCCCTCTCTGCTTCTTGTGAAGTTTTCAGCTCTGACCTGGGGAGTCCTCTACCGGGTGGTGGACTGGCTGTCTTTGGATGAGTCTGGTCCTGCTGGAGGTTTCTGCCTGTCATGATGCTTTCTCAGCACTGTAGCTCACGGTGCATCAACGTTTGTTGTTTTCTGTCGTTACAAAGAGTTTTGCTTGGTCTCACCTTTCATGAAGTGTCTTGATATATCGTCTGACGTGTTGTTGTCTGGTGTAAATAAAATGGACTGATTGATTTTAAAAGCCTCTAAAGAAAACGCTTAAGCCCAGCAGAGCGATAAAGCCGTCAGAACGCAGAGAGGGAGCGCCGCTAAGTCGCTGAGAGCCGATCTAATCCAGAGGTTGGAGTGTTTGCTGCTGCCACCGTGTCTTAGAGCAGATCTCAGTAGGAGGTGGCGAGATGCTCCTCAGGGCTCAGGCCTCTAATGGTTTGATTAAGCTCATCCAGCTCGGCCTGCGCTGCTCAGACTAAACCTCCATTTAAAGACCAGACAAAGGCTGGACCGCCGGGACGGATAAGAGTATTAAATCTGACTGCCAGCTCACAAACACACAGACTGAGCACAATGTGAGCACAGATACAGACGCAGCCAGCGGCTTGTCCGAGCGTCACACACAGGAGCAGATCGCTCAGGACGTCAGAGTGTAACCCTGGTTCACTCACCTGATCATCACCTGATCATCACCTGATCATCACCTGATCATCACCTGATCATCACCTGATCGTCACCTGATCGTCACCTGATCATCACCTGAACATCACCTGATCATCACCTGATCATCACCTGATCATCACCTGAACATCACCTGATCATCACCTGATCATCACCTGATCATCACCTGATCGTCACCTGATCATCACCTGAACATCACCTGATCATCACCTGATCATCACCTGATCATCACCTGAACATCACCTGATCATCACCTGATCATCACCTGATCGTCACCTGATCGTCACCTGATCATCACCTGATCATCACCTGATCATCACCTGATCGTCACCTGATCATCACCTGATCATCACCTGATCATCATCTGATCATCACCTGATCATCATCTGATCATCACCTGATCATCACCTGATCATCACCTGATCATCACCTGATCATCACCTGATCATCACCTGATCATCATCTGATCATCACCTGATCATCACCTTATCATCACCTGATCATCACCTGATCATCACCTGATCATCACCTGATCACCTGATCATCACCTCATCATCACCTCATCATCACCTCATCATCACCTGATCGTCACCTGATCGTCACCTGATCGTCACC